>NC_037670.1:66604366-66625338 GCF_003255815.1 Theropithecus gelada
TTTTTTTTTTTTTTTTTTTTTTTTTTTTTTTTTTTTTATCAGGAGGGTCCTGACCCAAACAAAAAAGAGAACCACTGGTTTAGTAACATCATAGGGTTGGACATTGCATTAATTTGTTCGTTCATGTCCTGGAGGGCAGAGATGTTTTCCAGTTTATTTTGAATATACACCCAACATTCAGGGTTTCTTGTGTGTTTACTGTGGTCTCTAAGATGATAATCTAAACATTGCAAGAAAAGGATGACTCATACCTTTCTCTGACATTCCTGCAATCATCATCATTTTTGTTCTGTTTTGTTTTCAATCAGGGGATATACAGGTAATAACTATAAAATATATGACCCTCATATCAATAAGAAAGTCAGTAAGTTTGTTTCCCACTGTTAATTGTACTGAGAGCTCCTGTGGAGATATCACAACCGGTTGGTTAAACACACATTTTTAACAGGTTGCAGGGGGAGCTATGAATATTTATGAAGGTGGTCCTGACACATGTGTATTGAATAAACATCTGTATAACATATGGCCCATGCTTATTTTGGGATGGAGACTTAACGTCTAAATGTATTACAATTAGGCCTTGTACATCAGTTGGTCTGTTTAGGACACGAATAGATCTAATTACAAAAGTGCTTAATTTCTGTAAACCAGCCAGAATTAGGCCATGTTCTGTGGTCTTTTTATCAAGAGAAAGTCATTGAAATCAGTCTTTTGTCTAATTAAAGCTGCAGTTATAGCTGGTGGAATAGGGGCTGGGGTCAGTTAGTCAGCACTTAGAAGAGATGTAATTTGTTTTAACGTTGCTTATCTTGGGGTCAGTGCTTGTTTGGCTGCTTGAGAGAAAGATAAACCTTGTGGCAGTTAGAACAGAGTATACTTTTTAAGCCTAGGAGTGTGTGACTTAACCCTTGTCTGGCATGGTCTTAGGTCCTGGTTATCATTTGGTATGTTATTGCTGCAAAGAGTCTGTCTTGTCAGCCTTCTGATCTTTATTTAAACATTAATGCTGCTCAGTTGTGCCTAAACTTTAAATGCGGAAGGGTATAACAAGGTACATTCAACCATCCCCTTCCTTTCATGGCCTGAACTAATTTTTCAGGATTTTTTCAGGTGATTTCCTTGGTCAAAGAGGAGGGTTCCATTTAGTCAGTCGGGGCTTAAAATTTTATCTTTTCCGTGCTTGTTTCCCTGTTTTGGGTCAAGATATACCAGAAGCACTATCAATGGCCAAGCTTTTGTTTTATTGCATATTGATGCTGGGGTGGTGTGCTACCTAACCCAGGTCTCTCATGTCCCTTGGGGAGACCCCTATGGCCAAGAAGCTTAGAATCAAAATACTTACAGCCAATTAATAGTTTCAGGCCAGATGGGAATGGAGGTGAGCAGGCACTTATTAATCCTCAGAGCCCTTCTAAGTAATGTAAGAGCCAAAAATCAAAAGCCAAGAAGCAAAGTTATACGATTAACTTATCATCTGTCATCTATTGGTTCTATGAATTGAACTACTGTAATCTTGGTTCATAGAAATTAGCTATACAAAGCACAGCATTTTGTTAAAACCATTTAACTAAGGAACTTACAGACTTTTGCTGTGCCATAATGCTTTTTGTAGTCTTTTTGGTAATCTGTCTTAAGGTGGCTGACATATATATATAATTAGAGTGCTTTGAAATCCTTGTTTTTTTTTTTTATTTTTAGCATAAATGCATAGACAATATATTTAGGGTTGAATTCTTTCTAGAATAAAAACTGTCATTGATTTCCTAAAATATGGCAAAATGCTAATTGAAAAAATAGCCCCAACATTATTTTCTATCTAAAATTACTTAAATATCTGAAATATTTTAATCACTTACTTAGTTATTCAATTTTCCTTATGTAAATTTGAAATAGCTTTAAATAAAAATATGCTACAATTTTTAGACAATTATACATAAGTAAAGGAAAAAGGGGATAAAATGTAACTAGTGGCTACTAATATTTGAATGAACATTAGTACATTGCATTATTGTTGCAACTTCACATTTTCAAAGAATTCCACAAGGTAGACATTTTGCTGCCAATTTATACCCCAGAAAATTAAAACTTGCAGGCTTCCCAACTGTACACCAATTACTAGTGGCAAACTGCTATAGGGTGGTGTCCTACCCTTTCTACCACAGACACCCTCTCCCCTCATTATGAAGAAGAATCAGCAACATACACAAGATGCAGACCACAAAATTTCACTGAGCTTCAATGCAGCCAAGAAAAAGAGGGTAAAAAAACACTTATTATATAGTATTTCCCCAAGAATGTTTCACAGAACTCTAAACCTGAAAAGTTGTTTTGTATTTCAAGAAAAAGAGTTTTCTTGGCTAAAAAAAATTGAGAGAGTCTGCATTTTCCAGAACTTCACAATGTACATCAGGGTGCTAAAGGCTTGGTGCTGCTTTCCAGTTACATCACAATTAACTGTATTTATCCAGGATTTCCTAAATGTATTTAACCACAGCGCCTTTTGAAAAACAAAACAAGGGGTGGGCACGGTGGCCCACGCCTATAACCCCAGCACTTTGAAAGCCCAAGGTGGGTGGATCACTAGGTCAGGAGTTCCAGACGAGCCTGGCCAACATGGTGAAACCCCATCTTTACCAAAGTTACAAAAAATTAGCCGGGTATGGTGGCAGGTGCCTGTAACCCCAGCTACTCGGGAGGCTGAGGCAGGAAAATTGCTTGAACCCAGGAGGTGAAGGTTACAGTGAGCCGAGATCACGCCATTGCACTCCAGCCTGGATGACAGGGCAAGAGTCTGTCTCAAAAAACAAAACAAAACAGAACGAAACAAAGCATCTTAAATCTCTCACAGAACTAAAAATAAATTAAACAAATTTAATTAAATGCTGGCCAAGTAGGAGGTATCACACCAGGTCACTAGTAGAAAAAAACTTTTCCTGGCAATGAGCTCTGGGTGGATTTTGAATGGTTCTATAAATAAAGTGCATTAGATAATATATATAATAGAAATTTTATTTAAAAGAATACAAAAAATATGCTGTGACATATTGTTAAATCTACGTGTCATAAATTCTTAAATCATAGCTCAGTGGAGACAGTTTTAAGAGGACCAAAGTAGCATTAGTCAGATCTATAGTGCTGGGGTATACTGACTTTGAAATTCCATTTGTCAATTAGAGAACATTATTTTTTTCCCAGACTACAGAGCATGATATACTTGGCATATGTGAATTTCCAGTCAGATGGAGCCTGCTGGGTGTCTGCTGATTCGCTTTAGTCTAATGACACCCCATTGGTTCAAGGGGGAAAATGTTTATGAAAATATTCCCTTCTTACCATCTTTCATCAAAGTTCACTGGGCTCCTGAACATGCTGCCATCCAAAGACTTCTAAAACAGAAACGTATCAGGTGTGGTTTGTACTTCTTTCAGAGACGTGATGATGGCATTTTCTTTGAAGTACATATGAAGTTGTCAATTAACTGGAGATGAGTTTTGCAGAACGTGTTTCTGGATTATCCAGTCCAAAAACATCTTCAAAAATATTTTAGTTATTTTGGTGGATTCAAAATACTTCCAGTACTTTTTCTTTTCCTAATTCCACACCAGTTTTCTGACTCAGCCCTTCCACTCGGTAGAAGAGAATGTAGTGAAAACTGAAGCATGTTTGAATGCTGTGAGTTTCTAATTTTGAAAATAGCTATTCCCCTGAAGAGACCTCCTTCACATTTCCCACAAGCAAGCGTGCGACTCTGGCTTGGCACAGCACACCACTGTGCATGAACATCCTGAAATGGCATGTGCCTGAGATTCTGTTAATCTACCATGTCCATACAGATGAGTGCTGTTGAACTGTCTTGGGATATATCTAGGTGTTGTTGAACATAGAGTGCAAGTACTGAAACTCCCCCTTGAGCTGGAGCTGAACAGGTTCTGCACAAATTATTTTTGGTACAAGTGAAAGAGTGAAGGTGAATTATTGAGTTATATTAGTTTGTCCTCACATTGCTATAAAGAAATACCTGAAAATGGGGAATTTACAGAGAAAAGAGGCTTAATTGGCTCACAGTTCTGCAAGCTGTACAGGAAGCATACTGGCATCTGCTCCACTTCTGGGGAGGCCTCAGGAAACTTACAATCATGACAGAATACAAAGAGGGAGCCGGCAAGCCACATGGTTGGAGCAGGAGCAAGAGGAAGAGAGGGAGATGTGGCATGTTTTTAAATGACTAGATCTCATGAGAGTTTCACTCATTATCATGAGGACAGCACAAGGGGATGGTGCTAAATCATTCATGAGAAATCCATTGCTATGGCAGATGTCCAGGTTGCATGAAAAATAAGGCTACATCTTTCAAAGACTGGCTTAAGTTCATTCATTTTTTCATACATTGTACAAACATTTATTCAGCACTTACTGCATGCCATGTACTGGATTAGGCACTGGAAATACAACTGATGAATGAAAGCTGACCCTTAATTTCAAAAAGTTTACAGGCTAGTGGAAGTACAGTCAGGCAAACCGGCAATTATAATCCAGGATGACGTATTTTAATCTGCAGACAAGATTATGGTCCAAGGTGGCTTCCAAGGGGAAAGGAAATCTAACATGGGAAATTGAGGCTTGAAGAATGAGCAGAAGAAAGCCAAGGACAAAGACAACCATGTATGTGGACAGATAAGGGTGGGAGAAAGGGGAGATGTAGACACAGGCACACATACGGAGAACATCATGCACAACTGAAGGGAGAAACATGAATGATGTTTCTGCAAGCCAAGTAACACTGAAGGTTGCCCGCAAACCCACTAGTAGCTAGGAGACAGGCCTGGAGCAGATTCTGTCCTCACAGCCTCAGAAGGGAGCCAATTCTGCTGACACCCTGATGTCAGACTTGTTGCTTCCAGAACCGGGAAAGAATAAACTTCTGTGAAGTCAAGCAGGCTGTGATACTTTGTTATGCAGCCCCAGTACACTAATACAGTTGTTAAATGCATGTCGTTCTTGTTCTTGTGTCTACATGTTTTTCCACGCTTTCTTTTGTGTATGGGGTGCCCACCCTTTCTTAATCTGTTGGAAGATTCCTCTTCATCTCCAGGATCCAGCACAGCATCTCTTCCCTGAAGCACTCACGGGCCCAGCCCACACAAGCCAGGCTCTCTCTTCTGTGTTCGCAGTGGACTTAACACAGCCTCTGTGAATAGCACTCCACAGACACCCTCTGTTGTCATGATTGCTGTCTTTGTCACTTAAGTGATCTCCTGGGGAGTAGGAGACAAAGCTTGTTTTCTCTATCCCTAGGCCTGATCTTAGAGCATGATGAAGCGTTGACCCCAGGAAATGTGCATTACCTAAATGATTTGGAAATTCATGAGGTTGTTTTCTCTTCCTCTTCCATAACATATTGACCAGGAGATTTTCAAAGGGCACAAAGATCATCTTCTATAACGGGCCATAAAATGCACTGTTTCCCTGTGGAGGTCACTGGCGGGCCATGATGCCTCCCTGGGAACTTTATTATTTCAGCTGAGATCAGACGTCACTGATGAGCGAGTGGAATGTGAATGCGTGTGTTGCTTCTGGTTCGCTGCCACTGTCTCACTCCCTGCTCACTTGCAGTTTAATTATATATTTTTCTCCCTCAACTTCAATGGAACAGAAAGACAAACACAAGCACTTAAGGGAGGCAATTGCTGATGGTGATATTATAATTGGCTAAAAGAACAATTCGTTTCTTCAGGAAAGACTATGCACGAGGGAGATTTTGAAGAAAAATCAGTAGAGTTTGGTAAATAATTGTATATAAATTCCAGATGGGGTCAGGTCTGTCTCAATGTGTTCAACTACTGGCTCCTGCAAGAATATTGGTATGGTACCCATACGGAAGACACCGTGGCATGCACGTCTCTTCCAGCAAAGTCCTGGTCCAGCTTCCTGAATAATCAGCCTAGCTGTCGCTGACGCTTCAGCCACACAAGGCCATCCAACTGCTCTGGGCTTTTCCCCCTGCTGCATGCCCCTTTGCTTAACACCCTTGCCTTCTTGGCTGTCTGAGAAACACCTACTTATCACACACTCTCTCACCCAGCCCCAAATGTCACCTCCTTTTGCTACATTTCCCTCTTGCTCATCTTTCCTGAACAGAATCTTCCCTTGCCAGCCTCCCGTGCTAGCAAGGCATGTCATACATCAGGCTACTGGTGGACTATTCACACACTTCTCTCTCCATCCTACCCTCTGAAGTTCTGAAAGAATGGAGAATAGGCATAAGAGGCAAATATAATTTTTTTTTAAAAAACACCAGCTTATTGCAGATAACACTGATGGACAAAACCACTAGTTTTCTTGCTTCCTTCCTACTAGAGAGAGTGCACATAGCCAATCTCTGAATAACTCCCTCCTAGGGGCTGAACCTTGGTTTACTGCTGAGAAGGTGGGAGTGAAAAGATCAACAGGTTCACCTAGAAGTCAGGACATCCAGAAATTCTGGGAAGATTTGGCTTTCTCACAAAATAAGCCATTTCTCAATCTTCTCTCACAAGAATGAGATGCTTCATGAGGGATAGAAGAGAGATACTTCCATTCTGGTGTGGGGGACATAGGCTTTTGTCTCTTTAAAAGTTTGCTGAAAATCACAGACATGAGACAGATTGATTTATAGGAGAAAAGGTATACAAATATATTCAGTGTGTATATACAGGAGCCTTCGGAAGAAAGATTCAATTTCTTGATGAGTTACAGAAGCTTATATTCCATCTTAAGATTACAGAAAGAACAGTGGCTCAGAGCATGGCCAAAACCAAGTTCGGTGGTAAATCAGGTTTAGTGACAAGACAGGTTATGAGACGGAGTAAGGAAGAGGCTTGGCCGGGAAGTGTGGATTTATTGTGTGGATGAAGCTTCCTGAGAGAGGATAGATGGTAAATGTTTCTTTTTAGGCTTTTAAAGATATCAGATGTCTCAGTCTCTCTAGATCTGGATAGTGCCTAGAAAGGGGAAGCCTAGCTCCATTAACAGAGATTCTCTGTGGATGAAATTTTCCGCCATCTCAGTCTGCTGGCCCTGTATGAGCCATTTCAAAATATATCAAAAAAGGATATTTGGGGTAAAATATTTTTATTTCCTTCACTGGCAATTTGAGAGGGAAGAGTTCTGGTTTTATAAACAAGGGCAGAAGAGCAGGGTGAGAGGGAAAATCCCTGAATTGGTCTCTGTTATTCTTTGTAACAGCACCTGGATACCACCTTCATGGAAATGACCACAATTGAAATTAAGCTCTTTCTTATAGCTTAGTTGTTACTATCTATCTTCCCCGCAAGCTTATAAACTCCCCAAGGATGAAAACAACACCTGTTTTACTCATGAATGCATGACCTTAATTCTGAATAAGCATTTCAATAATTCTTTGTTAAATGAACATGTGAATAAGAGCCAATGGTCAGAGGTGCCCAAATATGTCCTGCAGAAAGAGAGTGTGGAGGGACAGGTTCAGAGTGACGGGGAAGAACATAGCAAGAATCAGTGGCATTTACCATCCCAGCTCATGAGACAGTAAGTGAGTTGGGATATCTTGGAGCTGACAAGGGTTGTGCCTTATTCTAGAGCCTGTGGAAGTGAGACAAGAATAATACAGGATGGTCACAGGAGAATAGAAAATTCCAGGCCACAGTTTCCCAGGACTAGCAAAAGGAAACTGTTAAAATAGCTTCAGAAGCTCGGGGCTGATCAGACCTTGAAAAACCAGGGTGTGGACCAAGCTGGTTAAAACTGGACCCAACAGGGCATTGGATTTGACCTAGGTTTCTCCTAGGACCTCATGATATGCTCAGTAACACAATTACACATCCACCATGCCATTATAGTTTTGGGAACACCCATATTTGGTATAAAAATGGGTGGGACAACAGTTCCGCAAAATTTCCACTTTTTTCCAGGAATCTTCGTGAATGTTTGACCCCTTAGTTAAAGAAACCCACAAAGATAGCAGCCCCAAAGTCCCTTGTGAGCAGCTCTCTTGAGTACACCTGCACTCCCCTTTCTTGAGTGTGTACTTTTCACTTTGTGAAACATTTCCATACTTCTACTAATTTCTGATCCATTCTTGTATTCCTTCTTATGATGGTGTTAAAAGACTGGAAACCAACCAAGGTTGAGGTCCATCAGCATTTGGGGCCTCCCCTAGCTCACCAGTATCAGAAGGGCTAAGCTGAGCGAAAGAGAAAGGTCTTGAGATGGACTATCTCTAATGTACCTAACTCAGTTACATCCTGTTAGGGTCCTTACATATGCACCATGCCTGGATCCATTCCCTGTGTTGGGAACGGTCTCAAGAAGCAAATTGTTTTGGTCATTATCCTCTAGCTTTCTGAAGGAATAAGTACAAATGTGAGTTCTCCCTGGGCTCCTCAGACAGGATAGACACCAAGAACATCTGAGGAGCTTATTACAAAATGTGTGGCTTGACACTCTCTCAAGCAGGACCTGCAGATGAGGATCTTGGGGCCACCAAGGAGGAAGAGTCCTGCTTTTGGGCTTCCTGAGTGTCTGTGACCCAGGGGAGTGCTATCCCCACATCCCTTCCTGTGTCAAGAACACTTACAGACTGCAGGATTCTTTCTTTTAGAAGTTGATTGTCATTTCTTTTAGAGATTTATTGTCAATATAAGCTGCTGTCTTCCTGCTTCTCCCTGTAATCCTCAGTATCCTCTAACATAGGAAAATAATGTCATATTTGCCTACCTGATTATGAGACTGGAAGGAGATCATATATTGGTAATTACCACTGGAGTGCAAATGATTATTCAAGGTTTCTGTATACAAAAACTAAATTTTTAAAAGGGGAAAGAGTGCACCAGTGATACACACTTGTTCTATTCTACAAAATTTCTCATGAAAACCAGCTAAACATGAGTTTCACTGGACTATTTTGTGGCATGGTAAAGCAGACTTTCCCCTCCAAAGGCCTCAGCGACAGGTCAAGTCAGTCCAGAGGAGAAAAAAGAAGAGCGTGGGTTCAAGTTTTAACTCACCTGTAATTCTCTGTGTGGCAGTGGTCAAGCTCATGATTCATCTGCTTCTCCACCTCTGTACATCTCAGGGAGGAGGGAAAGGAAGTCACAGTGGACTGGGCCAGTGGTGTTCAGGAACTTACCAAGAAACCTGGAATGCCTGGAGAAACAAGGGGCAGGGGAAGGAGTCTGGTGAGACTTCAACCCAAGCTCTGAAGCAAGCAAGCCCTGGAAGCTCTATCCTTATTTGTTTTGTATGTTGGCTCCTAGACAAGGTTCTGTTTATACCAAATGTTCTGGCTGAAACTATCACCAATAGTTTCAAACCATTCAAGAAGATGTAGATGATCTCCAGGATGTACGTTAGTCTCTCAGATGCAACAGAAGCCAAATTTAAATCAGCTCAGATAGCAAAAGTGATTTGTTATCTCGAAGTTTCCATGGTCCAAAAATCTAGGCACAGCATGGCTCACTGCTTCTCTGCACAAGGTCAAAACCAAAGGTTCTGGCTGTATCACATTCCCTTTGGGAGGCTTTGGCAAGAATCCTCTTCCAAGCTTATCCAGGCCATTGCTGATTTCAGTCTCCTGTGGCCACAGGACTGAGGTTCCCACATTCTTGACTGTCAGCTAGGAGCTTCTTCCAGCTCCTTAGCCCTTAGCCACCTGCATTCTTCATCACACTGCCCCTTCTATCTTCAAGTGAGAAACAGTGCATAGAGTTCTTTTCATAATTGAGCTCTCTCTCTCACTTTTCCTGCCACATCAATTGGCTTCCAGCCAGAGAAAAGTCTTTTCTCATAAGGGCACAGGTGATGAGATTGGACCCACCTGGGTAATCCAGGATAATCTCCGTATTTGAAATTATCTTAGTAACTTCTACAAAGTCCCTTTGCCATGTAATATATCATATTCATATTCATGTTCCAGGGACCCAGATGTAGATGTCTACATCTGTGGAGGGCTATTTGCCTACCACAAGATCATAATACACTTACGCTCAACATTCACTAGGGTGGCACTTAGGATCTAGAATAACTCAGCTTTATGGAACTACAAATAGCATGGATTGCCAGGCCACTGTTTAGCTGTAATGTTTATTCTGTCCGGGATAATAGGCAAGATCTTCCAAGGATGGAAAGTTTAACTTAGAGCAAGAAAGTCTGCAGCATGCCTACCAGGGCTACAATTTTCTGTTATCTTCCCACTCCCCAAGGAAACAATGACACTGAAAAAATCATAGTTGTCTGGGTGCGGTGGCTCATGCCTGTAATCCCAGCACTTTGGGAAGCCAAGGCAGGTGGATCACTTGAGGTCAGCAGTTTGAGAGCAGCCTGACCAACATGGAGAAACCCCATCTCTACTAAAAATACAAGATTAGTCAGGCGTAGTGGCTCATACCTGTAATCCCAGCTACTCGGGAGACTGAGGCAGGAGAATCACTTGAACCCAGAAGGCAGAGGTTGTTGTGAGCTGGGATCACACCATTGCACTCCAGCCTGGGTAATGAGAGTGAAACTCCATCTCAAAGAAACAAAACAAAACAAAACAAAAACAGTTGATTAATAGGATTCCTGGAAACATGCTAAACATGTCAGAAAGCTGGGAAAAAATGTGAAATAAGATAAATAATCATATATCATCAGGACCAAAAGAAAGATAAGGGACACTCCAGCCGGTAGAAACTGAGAAAAAAAAATTCAAATCTGGGGGATGAGTCCTAGTTAACACTGTTACTAGAAAGGGGCCCCAATTCAGACGCCAGGAGAGGGTTCTTGGATCTCGCATGTGAAAGAATTTATGGGGAGTTCACAGAGTAAAGTAAAAACAAATTTTTTAGAAAAGTAAAGGAATAAAATAAGAGCTGCTCCACAGGCAGAAAAGGGTGTATCCAAAAGTAAGATACTGAATGCATTCACCTTAGGTGCGGTGCTTGTTTATGTAGAAGATAACAACAACAAAATCATGGGGGAGATGTGCTCCACTACAAGGATCTGTGATGAAGGATTGGTCATCTTTGTAACTTCTATGTTTTGCAAGAATTGACATTACCTTTAAAGTGAAACTTATTCTTAAACTAGGAATGCTTTTATTCTTAAGGTATCAGGACATCAGGATATTTCCTAGGTCTGTTAAGTTCTGGATCTGTTGATTATTATTATTAATCTGTTCCCCTAACCCTAAACATCTTGTGACTAAGAATGCTTAACCTCCTGGGAATGCAGCCCAGCAGATCTCAGCCTCATTTTACCCATCCTCTACTCAAGATGGAGTTTCTCTGGTTCAGATGCCTCTGACATATGTTTGTCTTTCCCTTTTACAAGGGGACCTTTAATTCTAAGGGTTGCAGAGGGATGAATATCCATTTTCCGTAACCTCTTCAGGCTGAATAGGGATGATGATATTTTTGCCTAACTATTAGGGTCTTTTATATTCAAGGTAGAGAGGAGCTCAGTCAGAAAGCATCCATATGGTGAGGGTCATTAATAACTCTGAGTCCCGACAAAAGGTAAAAACTGGAAGATTAATATGTGTCCAATTTAAGAAAACATTGAGTAAGCCTATCTTGCATTCCTACACAAAGAGTGCAACAGCTATGTATTCCACAACAGTAAAGCAAAATAAGTAAAATAATCCCAAGTGAACCAAGTAAGAAGGCTTTCCATAAACTAGGCAATTATTAGAACCAAACTCATATGAAGTCAAGCCAATTCTAATACATGCCCAAAGCACTTGAGCCAGATTTTTATGTTACATGTTCCTTTTGTTTTTTCTGAGTAGCAGCCAGAGATCACTGGTTGGTTCACAGGAATAAGCAGGGTCAACCTAAATTGTAGAAAAAAGCTCAGAAACAACTGACAAGACTAGAATGTAATAACAGATGCACCAGTTTTTGAAACATTTTTTTCTCTCTCCCCTGTTCCCAATTTTATTAAAAACAAATCATGATAGGACTGGTTTGTTTGCAAAATAAATGTTAGTCTTATTATACTTAGCTTATTTGTATAAAGTGCAGCAAGAATAATTATTTGTCATATAGGGTCCTTTTTAAATTATCTTTGATGGAACTTTATTCCATAAGGAATCTTAGATTAGACATTTAAAAGCCTTGAACCCATCCATGGGTTTATCTGTGCCTGCAAATGCTTGTAAGAGTTAAGTAAGTTTCTGCCCTCTCAAGGTCCCAAGTTAACTTGGGGCTCATGGGCTTGTCAAAAAGTGATATTCTTGCTGGGAGTGGTGGCTCATGCCTGTAATCCCAGCACTTTGAGAGGCTGAGGTGGGTGGATCATTTGAGGTCAGGAGTTGGAGACCAACCTGGCCAATATGGTGAAACCCCATCTCTACTAAAAATACAAAAAATAGCCAGGTGGTAGTGGCACACGCCTGTAACTCCAGCTACTCAGGAGGCTGAGGCAGGAGAATTGCTTCAGCCTGAGAGGTGGAGGTTGCAGTGAGCCGAAATCAAGTCACTGTACTCTAGTCTGAGTGACAGAATGAGACCCTGACTCCAAAAAAAAAAAAAGAAAAGAAAAGATAAAAGAAAAGAAACTGACATTCTTTATTTACCACAGGTCAAAAACCCTGCAAAGAGACTGTGTAGAGAAGATATGAGGCCAGTTTTCCAAAGGAGCTTTTTTTGGCTCTATAAGTCAACTTTGATTCCTTAAAGCAGTCTGTTTGTACTTGAAAGCGTGTCATTCCAGTCAAAGCTTTGCTAAAATAATCACTTTCTCCAGTTGTGTCCTCTTACAAAACAAAACGGATTCTTATTGCAGTATGCAAATAACTATATTGTTATCAGTTGATAATACTCACAAATAGTTCTCCAACTCTGGAGAAATTAGGTACAGAGAAATAAATATGCTCCAAATTTCATTTACAGGACTCAATTGTTAAAAGTTGTAAGACCTCAAAAGAAAAGTTTTCTTGACTCTGAAAAACAAAATCAAATGAATTAGCAACTTTTTAAGCAAAAAGTCATCCATGCTATTACATCCTGCTTTGCTCAATATTTATGAAGATGTTTTCCAAGAGAGTCTTGGAAGTTCTTTCCTCTCTATAGTAATGGCACACTTTCTGAAGTTATCAGAGACCTGTATTTAAGAGTACTTGTCAGAGTCCTGTAGCTGATTATAAACCACCTTTGAAAGGGGATCAAAACAAGACAGCAATTGTCTGTGGATGACAAAAAATCTTAGGGAAGCCATGGTTAAAGGCACAATTGACTTTTAGTTTCTTTTGCGGGAATTTTGTTTTTTTGTGTGTGGTATACAACAATTTTACACAATTATCATTGTTACTGATAACATACACTAAGTAATATCAGAATTATAGAACTTTCCCATAATATTGGAATAGATACCAATAATGTATTTATATAAATACAGCCCAAAGAAATCCCAACACATTTCATATTTGACAATGCTTTCTGTATAATTTTAATATGCTAAATAAGCTGGTATGTCATTTTTGGACTTTTGGGCACCTAAGATCTTAATGGTTAATCAGGTCGGGAAAAGACATAACTTAGAATTTGAGTTTGGAAAGTTTGTCAACTTGATTATCAAAGGTTTAAAACACCTGATACTCAAAAATAAAATCCCAGGTCACCCTAAGTCATGTATTTATTCAAAATGGCACTCAAAGATTTTAGAACGGCCTTTACTCATTGATAGAAGGAAGACTTAGCTGTCCAAACAATCTCTTTTCTTTCTTTTCTATTTTCTGTAGTGTATTCAGAAGCCAAACAAAAATCTATCTTTTTTTTTTTTTTTTTTTTTTGTATTACATGAAAATATACTTCAAGAGAGAAAGCCAAATTTTACCTTTTGCATTAGTGTACTATTATGGTCAAATTTAATCCTATTAAGACTTATAGACAAATGTGTCCAATTTTAATCAGTTTGGTCATAAGGTAAGAGTCTCTTAAACCTTTTATAATCCTTTACATTTTTTTGTTGTTGTTGTTAAGGAACAGATCAGTATTCTAAAAACACCATGTTGTGCTGATGTTCAATTTTCAGAACAAATGAATTATATCCTTTTAACTTTAGACAACATGTTCATACATATAATTTCTTTTATAAGATTAATCTTTCATGAACCACCTCTGAAACCTTCAGCTTTATCCTATCTAATCTAAAACAATCCTTTAACCTTCTAAACCAGGCAAAAGAAAAAAAAACCTACATCCTTACACTTACATTTTTTTTTTTTCCACAGGAAACACATTCTACTTTTCTTACATACCATGCATGTAAAACTGTTCTTTAGTAGTCTCAGTCACATATGTTACAATAATAACTCTTAGCAACTTTTATTTTTGATGAAAAGTCTGGTAGGTAAGCTATTTCAATTATGTACTAGGCATGGAGCCAAGGATACCAGACAGAAGTACAGATACTCTTTCAGCATAGCCAGGGGGCATGACTAACTCCACATGTCCCCAAGCCTTCTTTAGAATGCAATAGTCCCCAAGAAGGTAAGTTGAAAAATTATCAAATCAAAGATACAGTTTATGTAGTTTTAGTAAAATCAGTATCTGACCTGCCTAATTTAGATCAAATGTGTAAGTTTTGAACACATTTTTATTTTACCAACAATGTTTTAAACTGTATTTATTAAATATTACTAAAGTCATGTGAATTTAGAGTCATTAAAGTTTTTATTGTTTTGACAAAATATTTGATTTAAGCACTTATTTTTCTTTAAGCAAATTAATTAGAGCTCATTTGTATAAACATAAAACACACAACACATATAAATAAACAGACAGAGAGAAGAAAATCCAGTAGTTGTAAGATTTTTAATTTGCCAGTTTTAAGTTTCTTAATTGGATTACTGGCTTCAGCATGGAGCCCTACAAGGAACAGGGCCAGGAAAGCATGCAGTTTTTAAGGCCCAATAAGAAGACACAGCTGGAAGGCAAAACAGATCCCGCAAATTAAGGGTGTCATTTTTATAACAGATCCTGGATTCCCAAAAAAGAGGAAATCAGCCCATCCCTCAATGGAGTCTTATCTCTCAGTGGAGAGTGGAGATTTTGTGATGACTTCTAGGTGGCCAAGAGCATGTTCCTCTGATTCAAATGTGCAAAGAGCAGAGTATCCCCCATAACTGCCATTAGTCATCCTGAAAGGTATATTTCCTACCTAGTTATCACACAGCAGAGCTGAAAGTTCTCACATAATCTGAAGTAATTTCTGATATTCCCAAAAGTCAAAAATGTCAGGTAATGCAATGCAAAACAAAACACAGCCTTCTATTTTGAGAGGGATCTACCCACTTTCAATTGCTTGGGTTCCATGTGAAAAACAGAGGTATTTCCCCAAACAAAGTCTATGGTGCCTCTCCTATTTTTCCCTAGGAGACCCAATGTGTTAGAAATACTCTTTCAGCATCTTAAATCCTCTTATGTAGGCAGCAAGAGTGGCACGAAAGCAAACTGGAGAAAAGTTATTCAGTCGACCGAGTGAAAAACTAACAAACTTTTTATTTAGAATAGTAAAATCTAAGAAGATTTAAAAAAAAAAAAAAAACAGGCCTCTTACATATATGTATAGCTTGCATATTTGCTATTAGTTGAGCTGACTTTTAACCATAACGTTTTTTTAAAAAAAAATCTTTTAAATCTCTTATTACCTGACTCTAGCCAGGACAAACAGCTAATATTTCTGACTGTTGGACTTTACCAAACATAACCTCCCAGGTGAGACAAATAAGCCTTAACTAAGGTTATTTAACCACGGGTATATGAAGTGTTTTCAAGGAGGTAGTTAGCATTTTTTACAAGATCCAGAACTGCCAAAAGTAGCTCAGACAAAAGGAAATTCAAGACAGGAAGTCAGAAGTTGTTTAGGGAAGGGAAAAGAATCAATAAATGGCAAAGGTCACACAAATATCAAACCATAAAGGACTCATTCCTTAGGCTGGGAATTGAACCCAGATTGTCATGTGAAAAGACAAAAGCTTTAGCTACTGAGCTACAGCATTGCGCATTTCTCTTGTTCTTCCCAGAAGGAGGCTAGAGCAGTCAATTTTGAGCTTGCCAAAGTTTTTAATTGCTCAAGGTAATTTTTAGGGCTATGACATGAACCCTCAGACTCCTGTCCTCTGGATGGCACAGACCAAAAGAAGTATCCCTACATGGTCATAAAGTTAAGCACTCAAGGGCATAAAACAAAAAAGAGAAAAATCTCATCGAGGTTTTGTTTCTGGGATTTGAAGCAGTTTGTTAACTAACCAATTTGCTGAGCCAGCTTGAAGAGAGGACTTTTAGAGGTCCTAAGCCCACATTGTATCCATAGTACCCCCTCTATGACAGAACAACGCAGAAAGACAAATTCACAGCACAAGGTATAATACATTCACTACAGCAGAAGACTAGCCTCATAATTATTATTTTTTCCCATTAATCAACATTTTTCAGAGGAGACAGTGATTTTTCCTATTCATTCAACAAGTTTACACAGAAAGAGAGAGGCCAGAAGCCTGACTGGTAAGAAATTCTTACCCTTTTACCTGCATTTTCTGGGTTCCCTTCTCTGAGTGCTTTGATGGCCCTGCTTGCTGTACCATAGTTATGGGGGCCAACCAATGTTACAATAGAAAATCATCATTTACCATTTACCATTTTATAGAACTATAGGCAAAAGCCTCACAATTTTTCAAGCAAATTGAAATTTGCAAGGAGGGTGCAAGGAGGGAACTGAAATAACATCTTCCATTCTGGCTGAAGCAAATATATGTGACAACATAGACCCTAGCCACGATGCTCAGCACCCAGTATCAACCTGGCAAGGTTCAAATGTGCCCCCATTGGGTCCTGTCATCTTTAATCCACTCAAAGGGGGGTGGAATGATCTCTGATCAGGAGTTTCAACACATGGTCTCTGGGCAAGATGGAAGAGTGGGCAGTCACCCTGAGGGATAGAAAAGATGGAAAGGGGAAAGGAGAGAAAGAGAGGGGGAAGAAAAGGGAGGGAGAAAAGCGTTGCCTGTGGCAGGGTTGGGGAGGAGAGAAGCTCAGGGAGACCAAAGAAAGACCCACCCATTGCAGCAGCACTGAATCAAAGTTTAAGTGGCCACTTGTCAGTCATAAAGGGACCTTTTCCAGCAGTTCCATTAGCTCTCAAGTTTTCCCCTTTGGAGGAGGAAAACTCCCCATGTCCCCTGAACTGGGATATGCCTAGTCCTGTCACCCACAGCCATCAGCAGAGTACAAGGCAGATTCATCCAAAGAGAATAGTGGTTAACATCTCTGAGTGCCGCATCTGTTTTTAACCAAAAGGGGCTTTACCGAGGAGGACCTGTGAGCCCCTCTGTCTTAGGATGGACTCTGACCTTCCTAAGTTGGACCTTTAATTCAAGTTCAGACAAACAGCTTTGCACTTTACTAAGAGGCACCTTTAAGCCCCTATTTCTTAGGAGAAACTCTAACCTTCCTAAAGTGGGCCTGTAACCCAATTCTATCCTTTAGCCATGACGAAATACCCCACCACTTGCACAAAGCCAGCCAATTGGTGCTGCAGTCTATTTCTTTTGGGTCAGGGGTCTCCACATTATCGTGTCTTTGTGGTTTGTCATGGAAGATGTTACTGGAAAAGAGTCCTGATCCACACCCCAAGACAGGGTTCTTGGATGTCACACAAGAAAGAATTCAGGGCGAGGCCACAGAATAAAGTGAAAGCAATTTTATCTGGAAAGTAAAACAATAAAGAATAGCTGCTCTATAGCATAGGCAGAATATAGGGCCTCATTTCAAGCAGCCACTATTCAAGATGGAGTGACTCTGGTTCCAACACCTCTCACAACACCGCAGGGGAGCAGAGTGAAACCCGGTGGATCTGATGTTGAGTGCCCACGTGAAACAGAAGGCATGAGGGGCCACCGAGCACTGAGACTCCTGAAAGGTGAATGAGAAAGTCTCCATGAACAGGAGGGAAGTGAAACTCCATCTGTCAGCCTGTGGTAGCAAGGCTTGGAAACCCAGTTGTGGCCCCTCCTTCATGCACGTTCCCTTCATTTGGATTCCTGACACCTCCCTCCCCTGGGATCTTTCTGTTCCCTGTTGCCTGGGGCACCTGGTCTCTGCATGTGAACTACTCAGAGATCCAGGGCTCAGGGCTCAGTCTACTCCTGTCTTTCCTTTCCTTGCCTCCTTGGTAACTTCATGGAGCCACATGGCTTTAAATATTAGCTATCTGTTGACTATTGGTTTATATCTCAGCCCCAAATCTTTCCCGGTAAACTGCATTTTCTTTCACCCAAAGCCCTTCTTTTTGCCATGTCAATGTTTCGTGGGTGTCTCACACATGACCTCCCAGAGTTAAAGCCCCGTTTGTTCTACACAAGTCTGCTCCTGTTGTCTGCCTTTCTCAGTGAATCTCAACTTCAACCAGGCCCTGGGGAGTCATTTCTCTTGCACTTCATTTCAGGTCTGTCAGCAAATCACACTGGCCATCATTCAAGTGATAACCTTGGATAAACTCATCACCTTTACCACCCTCTGTTCAGGTCACCACCAGCATCAGTGAAGAGCATCCTGAGGGTGTCTGTGTTTTTGTCCCAGCCCTTCGAGGATCTGTTATCACCACAAACAGCAAGTTAATGCTTATAAATAGGTTACATTATGCCCTCTGGCTCTTAGGCCCTCCCACAGCTTCCTAAATTCAAGGGAGAGCCAGTCCACACTCACTCAGGGAGCCCCCTTTCTGCATCACGCGTCCCAGGGTTATCTGTTGCTGCTGCCTCCTCCCCCGAGCACTTTGCTCTGGCCCCACAGACTCACATCTTCTGGACCCCAAAATCTGTTCTTCCTACGCCTAGAACCCATTTACTGCTCTTCTTTAGGCTCTGGCTTAAATACCCAATTACCTGAGAGGATTTACGTTCATATTGTATCTTAAATTTGGCATGAATAAATTAGAATATAAATAAATAATTAAAACGTCTTCCTTGCTTTAACTTCTGTATTCTTCACATCACTTATCTGACAGACAATACAACTTATTTACTTCTTTTGTTTTTTACTTTATTTTGTTTTTCACCACCAATAGAATATGAGCTCTGTAAACGTAGAAATGTTTACTGTTTCAGTCACAACCTGAGTCTCCACATTTAGATTAGTGTCTGGCACAGGGTCAGTGTTCAATAAACATTTGTTGAATGAATAAATGAATGACAGTGAGTACTGTACCCAACAAGACAGTGCTGAGGTTTCTTAAAAGTGAGTGGAGACCTAAGTCCTGACAGTAACACATATACAGGAAAACTATATAAAAGCACATAGAGACATATCCTACTAAAACTGCAGAATGTTAAAGTAAAAGGTTTTCTATTATTCAGTGGCACTAGAGATTTGAATAAGTTTATTATCATTAAATTTTTGTTTTTTTAGAGAGAGAAAATCTCTCTCTCTTACCTAGGTTGGAGTACAGTGGTGCCATCATAGCTCACTATAACCTTGAACTCCTAGGCTCAAGTGATCCTCCCACTTCAGTCTCTCAAATAGCTAGGACTGCAGAAGTCCATCACCATGCACAGTTAACTTTTATATTTTGTAGAAATGGGATCTTGCTATGTGGTCCAGGCTGCTCTCTAACTTCTGGCCTCAAGCAATTCTCCTGCTTCAGACTTCCAAGGTGCTGGAATTACAGGCATAAGACACTGTGCCTGACTTAAAACTGAGTAAATTTAAATATTGACTCATTTGTATATATTAAAATGTTAGGCAACTACTGAAGGAATATATAACCAAAACAAGTTCAAAAATAAAAGTAAAGAAAACTTGACCTACCAGTTAAAGTCAGAGATGGAAAAAAAATCTAACAAAGGAAAATATGATAAAAATAAAACAAAAATGGAAAAAAAGTAAAAATAAATTCAAATACAATAAAATTCACAATAACAGTTAACAGGTTAAGCATGACTTCTAAATTTCCAGCTCTCAGCTTGGATTTTATGCTCCTGTCATGGTTATTAAAATATTAAAGCACATGGATGCTGATTGAATATATAAAAAAGCTATAAGGAAAAAACGCCAATCTGAAAAATATGATGTAGTATATTAACATTGTACTAACAACGAATGTAAGGATAAAGAACCAATGCGTTCAACTGAATAAATCAACAGGAAAATATGATAATCCTGAAAATATTTGTAACTGAGGAGAGAGGCTTAATATATAAAAAGCAAAATCTAATACACAAAAGGCTAAACTGACACACAATTAAGTATCTCCATTAATTACAAATAAAGAAGCAAAAAAGCTTGATATCATAAACACCCAATAATTAGAAAAATAAGAGAAAACACAATATATTTAGAAAAACTGACAACACATGAGTCCATAGAGCAAGTTTCATTAAACATTATTATTAACATCTCACAGGAAATAGTGAAATGAAGTTAAATATGACAAAAAAAATCTACAAAATTGAAAGAAGAGTGGTTTGAGAAAGTATGGAACATTTAGACCTGATGGAAAATAAAAACATCAAACATATAAATTTGGAGAAAGCTGCTAAAGCAGAACTAAGAATGAAACTTACAGCTTAAATAACTGTATTTAAGGAGCTCATAATGTAATGAACTAGCAATGCTAATCAAGTGTTTTAAAACCCAAAAGAGAGTAGACACAAATAAATTTTTTTTTTTTTTTTTTTGAGACGGAGTCTTGCTCTGTCGCCCAGGCTGGAGTGCAGTGGCCGGATCTCAGCTCACTGCAAGCTCCGCCTCCCGGGTTTATGCCATTCTCCTGCCTCAGCCTCCTAAGTAGCTGGGACTACAGGCGCCCGCCACCACGCCCGGCTAGTTTTTTGTATTTTTTAGTAGAGACGGGGTTTCACCGTGTTAGCCAGGATGGTTTCGATTTCCTGACCTCATGATCCACCCGTCTCGGCCTCCCAAAGTGCTGGGATTACAGGCTTGAGCCACCGCGCCCGGCCAAATTTTTTTTTTTTTAGG